>NC_140218.1:34493805-34536305 GCF_951802725.1 Rutilus rutilus | reverse complement strand
CTTGTATGACCTATACGACTACAAGTGTAGATAATGTAATTTTCGCACGGGATAAGACATCTCAGTAAAACAAGCAGAAGTGGGAGAGTAACTCGATTTGCGCATCGCCGTCACCCTCCTGTCGTCATGTGTGTATTACGCTGCTTCCTGATATCACGTGCTCAAACACATATAACCTATATTCATATACAGTCAAACCAAAAATTATTCAAACACCAGATATAAAGTTTGATATTGTTTTTCTAGTGGGTACAGGACACTATAGTTCATTTCTGTAAGTGAGGAGCAAAATAAAGTAAACTGTGAGATAATATACCCAAATATTCTTCATACAGTGACTACCAGTAAAATTTATACAAATTTGGGACCAAAAATGATTCAGACACTTTGACCAGACCATGTTCTGCTGAAGTGTGTTTTCTTTAATTGCTAATGCGACCTTTTAACACACAGACTGAACAAATGAAGCATTGCTTGGTAATTGGCTGAGCTAAATTGGTATTATCTAACTGTGTAGTTAAATTTACCAGATATTCAACATAACTCGTCTGTGAGACAGTCTAACAGAAGGACCAGTGAAATATCAGCTGATCTGATCACTCTGAGTGCTTGTCATATTTTATTAGCATTTTCTAAACTATAGCGAATAAACTGTGATAATGTGAGAAATGTTGAAGGTGTCTGAATACATTCTGGTTTGACTGTATATAAACAGTTATGTCCGGTCGGACGATGTATTACCTTCAGATTGGATTGTGCTGGTAATAGGCACTTACACTAACACTAAAAGATGTTTCGTGCCTCTAACAAGTGCTGTCGATCTTCTTTCTGATCTGAATGGTGTGTGTGAAACACTTGAGTTTGTCCCAGCGTCTAGAACGCAACTAAATGCTTTTTCAAGCGTCTCAAGTTCACTACTTTAAACAGAAAATATTTACGTACATATTTACAGCGGGTCTATTCGCACGGGATTAGCATTACCTGAGGTCATTTTTCCGGAGCTTTTCACAGAAGGTAAAAGTCGCCGTAATCTTTACTGACATTGTCCGTAATGATTAATGAGATGCACATTCGGACGGGACTAAAACCACAGAGAAGCTCTGGTGGTAATTATTACTTTACCCCACCTCTCCTTGTTAAACTAGTCCTGTCCGAATAGGGCTTTACTTCCTGCACGAATCGTAGGTTTGTAACAAATTAGCATAATGCCAGCCTATGGTCTTCATTAGCTGTCTGCGAACAACGTCTACTTGGACCCTCACACACTGTAGTTGTAGAAGAGTTGAGTTTGTGTCGTCGACATGTCAAGAATACACTGTTCTCTGTGCTGCCGACGGATGAGGACTCGGGCTGGAGCTGATACCATAAAACCAACACCAACATTACTGTTCGAATCACTGTGTATAAAGTGCTGAGGAAGATCCGGAGCTGAAAATCAGATTTCATATATATATACACACACACACACCACCTCTCCATGCTAAACTAGTCCCGTCCGGATAGGGCTTGAGAATGAGAAAGAGCGTTTGTACCTTTATGCGAGTGGCGTGTGGGTCTGAGCAGTCATCGAACCTGATGGTGTATCCCACCTCGTGCCCGAGAAACGCCCCTCTCTCCTCTGCTACGCGGCCGGCCACCTGTGCACACACACACACACACACACACGTTCAGACTCCAGCAGGCGTTCCCCATCACACATGAGCCGAGGAGAAGGGTTATACGTACAGATGTGGCCGCCACGCGTCGAGGCTGCGTCACGCCGATCACCTTCCCCTCCGCAGCCCAGCCGGCCTCCAGCAGATACTGACACACACACACACACACACACACACACACACACAGCGCACGTCACATCACCGTAACACTGCTAACTCACTCTGACCAGCAGGGTAACGGACTGTTCACTGGCTACGTTTACATGCACAACTTTTGTTTCAATCGGACTGAATTCATTCCGATTGATGAATCTGAACGTAGTGTTTACATGAACGCTAAACATGTGATTGGTTTCAAATCGGGATAGATTTTCCGACATGCGCACACTGCACGAATATACAGAGTTTCCCACTGTCTGCGCATAATAACCATTCTCCTACATTGGTTCTTTATCTGTTTTAAACAGCAGACTTAATATTTATCCATTTCTGGTCATAATTTGGAGAAAATGAACATATGAACCGTTGTGCCGTGCGTTTTATCACGCAGTAAAAATGGCCAAAACCAGTCGTCTGTGGATGAGAATCCGAAACAAGGACTGGTGGGACGTTGTCCTGCTCCACTTCACAGACGCTGAGGGAAAGGAGGATTTTAGGATGACGGGACACTCATTTATACGACACTTTATTCAACAGGAACAACAGCTCGCTCAGCGCGTCATACGTCATTGCACATGCGCAGTCCTTACAGTTTCGGTTTTCAATCCGATCAAGTGTTTACATGTTCTCTCGATCGGATTAGAAAAGGAATGAACCACCCCTTTCAATCGGATCGGAATTTCAATCGGATCGATTACGGTGTTTACACGAAGGCTTTTCAGTCCGACTGAGCCGTCAGTCCGATCACTAATGGATTGAGTGTTTGCATGTAAACGCAGCCACTGACGGTACACACCTGTGGGATTTGTGTGCTTTTCCCAGATCCTGTTTCTCCAACGATCACCACAGTCTGGAAACTCTCCACCGCATAGAGGATGTTGTTTCTGTGCTGGATGCAACAAACAAACATCATCCATAAATACAGGGAAAACTGCACTGGAAAACTGCAAACAATACTGTAAACAGTAAAGTGTTGGGAAAAGTTGCTGCTAAAAATAATGTGTTATAATATTGCGTTACTCCCTAAAAAAAAAGTTACTTTTTATGGAAAGTAATGTAATACATTACTTTTTCTGACTTGGGCTGGACTAGCTTGTTTGTTTTTTCATAACAAAAAAAATAAGTTTTATTTTTTGGCAAATGTAAAGGCCCTTTCACACCAAAAGTGAAATGAATTAACACTAGTGTTGTCACGATACTGGATTTTTTTACTTCGATACGATACCTTGAAAAATATCGATATTCGATACCACAGGGAAAACTGCCATACTTCTTTTATCATCTGAAAGTTTGTGATAATTTGGGTAATTTTGCTGCAATATCTTTCACACAGCGCAGGACGGCTTTATTTGAAACTGAACTAAATTAAAAAAAAAAAAAAAAAGACAAGTAAACAGTCGGAAATAAAATAAGAACAAATAAACAAATAGCAAATGATAGTACAAATGAAATAAACATGGCTTTGAGTTTTTCAGGTGGGTCTAACAGTAGGCTAGTACTCGGGTAAGAAACACTGGATAGTCTTCATTGTAAAAATCAAACACAGATTAATGCTTATAATTAAAGTGACAAGAGCAGTGAGTGATTTTTGTCATTTGTTCTCTGATTAACATGACTGATTCATTAGGTTTATTAGGCTGCTGTCACTTTAAGAGTGTATGCACAGATCCAATATACTGTTACACAATGCGATTTCTCTCAACTATTCATGTTTCAAAACTGACTGTATTTACCTGAATACTCGCCAAGACGTGCATTTTGACATATAACGTTGTGTGTATTTGACCGTCTAAGAACAATACGCCATGAAAAACAACTCAGTTTGGTTCTCGCGAGCTGTCTTTACGAGAGCGCCACTCACACAGATCAGCCGTGCGCCAGCTTTTGGTGTGAGCGCGAATCCCGCGGGAATTAGTACAATTATGCGCAATACAAGCACTATTCAACCGCAGCAAACAAGCCGAGTGAGTGAGAGCAGAAGTGTGTGTGAGCAGAAGTGTGTGTATCCAGCTGTCACTTGGCCATCTGGTATCAGTGTATCTGCAGAACACGAGTACTGGAACAGCTTCAGATATTGATCAATATCAAAATATCGCTGTGAAGACTAGGGTTGGGAATCAAAAATCGATTTCAATTCTGTAATCGAAAACTTACGGTCAGGAATGGGATACTTGTTATAAAATTCCTCTTATTGATTCCTTTGTGTGCATTTAAACCAATCAAGCGCATCGGACCAAATTCAATGATTGGACGAACATTTTTTGGACCTGAGACTTCCACAGAAGACGTATATTTAATATTTAAACGACTATTAGCAGGATGTGAAGAGAGTTTCAACCAGTAAAGCAAAAAGTGTTTATGACAAACATTGCCTACACTGCTTTTAACAGCGGTCCCCACACACACACACACACATATCTGTGGTTACCTTGAAGACGGGCAGCCTCTGCCTCTGTTTCTCTATGGAGAGAGCCGTGTGCGGGTTAAAGATGATGGGCGAGCCGGTGGTCTCAGTGGACAGATCTCTCTCCTCACACACACCTGGAGCCTCTGAGCCTAGAAGAGACACACACACTAGTACTGATGTAGCCGTTCACACACGGACAGGAGCAGCTCCATGTTTACTGTCATGCATCAGTAGATTCAGAGCATCCTGGATAAATGCTGAGCTTCAACGAGAGAATAATGAGTCCTGCCATTCTAATGCATCATTATAGTGGGATAACTTTCGTGTATTGTGTGTTGTGTTGCTGGTCCATGATGCACGTGATCATGTTATATAGTCATGCAGCACTGCAGTAACACTCTAATACATCAAATACACACTAACACTGCACATAAATCAACACACAGCACAGCGCTGCTGCAGCATACGCGTGCTGTGGAGTAATATCACAGGTCAAAACATGTATATATGCATGTGTTTGTATAACACGATACACGATATGAATTTTACCGGGTTTCCAGAATTTCATGGTGTTGTGGGGCGCCGCCATGATGCTACGTCATTGAACTCGGTGATGTCATGATCGCACGTGTGAACTCAACACTAGAGGACGACAAAGACACGACGAATTCAGTGCGAAATTAATAATATCAATGTCAAAATTGTATAAAATAGATAACAATTTATAACTTAAAATGTATTTTTATATACGCTGTAAAAAATAATAAAAAATTAAATTAAATAAAAAAGCCAGTTTCTGCCGTAATGCCGGCTAAATCGTTAAAATTCAGTTGATTTTGAACTCAATTAATGGGTTAATTTCAATAATCCATTCATATCTGCACAGCACATTACGTTCACAGCTTTAAAGTTTTTTAGAGCTTGGTATAACTAGAAAAAAATGTAGGTAAATCATAATAAAAATGCCCAGTGCGTAGTCATATCGGAAAGATCGTATTTACGAGTTAAACGCCCATGAACGCCACCACAATGTCTTAAATACGAGTGGGAAGCTCGGGATTTTATTTTACGAGTTGGGTTCAGGATGGGTTAAGTGTGCAAGAAACATGGCGAATACCACAATAGACCTTATTCACAGCTGCGCCGTCGTTGATGTTTAACGGGAATGTAAGTGATGCTGTGAGTGTGAGGATAGACATACTCTTCAGTGGGTTGTACTGTTATTTAATGTGTTTTTGGATTGTTCTGCTGACGAAACACTGCAAAAATATCTTTCAGAGAAATGTCAGTTGAGCTTTATAAAGCTTTTTACGCCATTGGAAAAGTCTATCCCTCACAGCCTCGCTTTCATTCTGTCATGGCGCTCACTGAATGGCAGTGTTAGGCTTTTATTTAGTTAATTAAAAACATAAATAAGCAAAATACGCCTGACGAATATTCTTTGTTTTTGATTTTCTAGAAGTAGTTAAAAACCTTGCTGTTTTTATTTTTATTTTAAATTAAGAGAAGATACACCGCCATCTTACTCGTAAAGTGACTTGAACACACACCTGGAGTCGCAAACACGACTTCACCTGGTAAACGAACTTCCAGAACACACCAAGGTTTTAGTATTTTAGTATCACAATAAGATTTTAGTATTTTACATGACTTTTCCCATAATTAAAAAAAAATCATGTCTTTTAAAATTAGGCTACCTCCTCAAATGGGAGGAGGGAAGACGGGGGAAACAGTTTTGGGAGGGCGAATTAAAATCTTGATTCGTAGTTATTTTGCCATATTTTAAAACAATTTTAAGTCATCTTGAGCCTCCCTGGTTGAGATGGATTGAGCCACTTCCTTATGTACATGTATCCGAGCAAAACGGCTTCTCGAACAAGAACAAATGTGGGTCTGGGCTTGATTGTGTCCGTGGGGAATTGATTGGATGGTTGTGGATCTCTTTAAATCCAGGACTTCTCTCACAATACAGTCATCAAACAAACAACTTTACTGGATTTGTAAAGATAAAGGATAAAATGTCCATCAGAACGTGATCTGTTGAAAAGTGTGGGGCAGACAATGCCCAGGATTTATTTTATTCTCCAAAACATTTCAGCCAGAAAATAGTCTCTCTACAGCCTCAGGTACATTAATCATAACATTCGCATTTCCATGAATACACTATAAAATACTGAGAAGTATGTTACATCAACGAGACATAAGAAATTCTTTAATACATTATGGATTCAATAAAATGAATTGTACAGAATTTACACACTCCTATTGTATCTGACAGTTCATAACAGAGTAAGACAATCCGTGTTGGAAGCTAATCGTGAAAGAAACCAACAAAAAACGTAAAATTAAGTTAAATCCTGCTCGATACGGCGGCATTCGAGCGAGAAAGAGCAGAGAGGACGAACAGAAATAACAGTTACGAACCCATTAGCCGTGGCAGTGCACTGGACAGTATTAGCTTAAAAAATTCAATGACCCCTGGGTGCGAGAAGGTCTTGTACCCATGATGCACCTCTTCCTCAAGGCTCACACATGCTGCTGGTAACATAGACAGAGGCCTTGGAAAAGTGGCTCGATCCAGCCTTTCCATTTTAAATGAAATAAAATGTCTGTCTTAGTCTCTCCAGGACTATGGGTTTCCTGCAGGTCCTCAGTCGTAGTGCAGCGCCGTGTAGAATATGATCCAAACCACCTGAAGAAACACACACACACACAGTTATCAGACACTGTACAGCATTCAGAGAAGAGCCGAGATGAACAGGAATCACAGCCCTCATTCCATTCATAATCAATTACAACAACAATTAATGGGGTGTTTTATTACTGTATTTGGTGTACTGAATTAATCAAGTGTCGATTAAATAAAATAACGCTTCCTTCATTACAGTAAAATGAATAACATTCCATATGACGAGGAGAATTTACTGGTATGTGCCATGAACATACCGTCACAATGCAAAAAAAGGAAAGAAACTTATGGAAAATTTGACTTATTTTTTTACTTTGATTTTGGAATAAACTCTGACATTCCTTCATGTAAAGTGGGGCAAGCTGTGCAACTTTTTAAGTACGTAAAATACTCAGAATTTGCTTTATTGATTTAACTTAATTTAACCTGCCATGTAAAAATTAGGCTAATATTAATATTTTCTTAAGGCACAACAGGCCACGCACTACACTACCATTCATAAGTTTGCAGTCAGTTAAGGAATTTAAAAAAGATTATTCCGGACACATTAAATTGATCAAAGACTTGTTATAATCAGTGTTTGGAGTAACACATTACAAGTAACGTGAGTTACGTTATCAATTACTTTTTTCCAAGTAACTAGTAACACATTACTTTTAAATTTACAACCAAATATCTGAGTTGCTTTTTCAAATACACTGTTTTCCCGCTGACTGACAGCTCTCCTGCCTCCATACTGTCTGTTTCATTCCTCTTACGGTGTGAAAGAGCCTTTATATTCAGCAAAACATAGAATCTTTTTTTTTTTTTTTTAAACAAGAAGAAAATGAATAGTTGAATAAAGTCGTTATTTTAGTTTTTTTGCGCACAAAAAGTATTCCTGTCGCTTGATAAACTTAAGGTTGAGCCACTATAGTCACTCAGACTATTTTAACGATGTCTTTACTAACTTTCTGGGATGGCAGATCTCGATTACCTAGAAGCCTGTGGAGGAGTGAGCCAGCTCTCAGATCTCATCAGAAATATCTTCATTTGTGTTCCGAAGATGAACGAAAGCCTTACGGGGTTGAACAACATGAGGGCGAGTAATTACTGACAGAAGTTTCATTTTTGGGTGAACTATCCCTTTAATACAAGTTAAGTTTCATAGGCCCTGTTTACACCTGGTGTTAAGAGTGTTTTGGTCGATCTGATCACACAGACGAGGGAGACACATTCCTGTTTACACCTGGTGTTTTAATCGTCTCTTTTGTCCACTTTCATCCACTTCTGTCCTGATTTCTTCGAGCGGAGGGTCTATGGCGGATAAATGTTTGTGCTTTTTCAGATCTTTTGATGGATAAAATAAGCTCATGTAATTTACATATGAACACGACCGGAGACGACGGGAAACACACGGAGAGCATCAGCTTTAGTTTCTGCTCTGACAGACACAAGACCAGCCGAACGCTGTGAGTGTGTGTTAGAGATCAGGAATGGTGAGAGAACATTGTGCTTGATATGTTTTTCATCTTCAAACCAAACTTGAGTCTCCAGCCGACAGTTTAAACCCCGTCTGTCTAGAGCTCTTCTCATAATGTTACGCATTAGTCCAGTAGACGGAGAGAAGACGGTCTTTAGTGTCTGTTTGAACACATTCGACCACATGAGCGTTTACACTACTAACACAATCCGGTCGAAACCTCTGGAAGTGGCTGAAAGTGGACAAGCTCAAAACATTTTACACCCCGTTTACACCTGTGTTTAGAGTCGTCCACTTGTGATCCGATCGACCGAAACACATCTTAAAGGGATACTCCACTTTTTTGGGAAATAGGCTCATTTTACAACTCCCCCAGAGTTAAACAGTTGAGTTTTCGGCCGATCTCCGGGTCTGGCGGTACCACTTTTAGCATAGCTTAGCATAGATCATTGAATCGGACAAGACCATTAGCATCTCTCTCAAAAAAATGACCAAAGAGTTTCGATATTTTTCCTATTTAAAACTTGACTCTTCTGTAGTTACATCGTGTACTAAGACCGACGGAAAATGAAAAGTTGCGATTTTCTAGGCTGATATGGCTAGGAACTATACTCTCATTCCTGCGTAATAATCAAGAAACTTTGCTGCCGTACCATGAGTCCAGCAGGCGTAATGATATGACGCAGCGCCTGAAAATAGGTCTAATAGGTTAGACAAACTTAGTCCCGGTCACGTTGGAAGTTACCGAGCTGGGGACTATTTTCAGGCGCTGCGTCATATCATTACGCCTGCTGCACTCATGGTACGGCAGCAAAGTTTTTTGAGAGAGATGCTAATGGTCTTGTCCGATTCAATGATCTATGCTAAGCTATGCTAAAAGTGGTACCGCCAGACCCGGAGATCGGCTGAATGGATTCGAAAACGGTAAAACTCAACTGTTTCACTCTGGGGGAGGTGTACAATGAGCCTATTTCCAAAAAAAGTGGAGTATCCCTTTAATACCAGCCGTAAACAGAGCCTTAACGGTAAACGGCCGCAGCGTTAGCGGTTTGTGTGTTAGCATTCCTAGTGACGAGTAGATTACTGTCATCTGCTGTGAGCTGGACAGGTATTATCTCTCACGCAGGCGCTGAACGTGCCAGTCGGCTGGAGTTTTTACAGTGTTCGAACAACTTTTCTTGGCTTTCTCTGATGCCGGTTTAGAGTGGATCAGCGTTTAGAGTGATTTCTGAAGGATCTCATGTGACACTGAAGACTGGAGTAATGATGCTGAAAATACAGCTTTGATCACAGGAATACAGTACATTTCACAACAAATTCACATTAGTGTAGCTAATAGTGTAGCTGGTACGCAGCAAAGGACCTACGAACTGTCCAGATATAGTTGTTCTACAGTTTTCCTTCTAAAGTTTATGTTTTGGAGTCCAAAAAGCCTGTTATTGTTGCTGCCCTCAAAAAGCATCAGTCCAAACACAGTATAACAGGTTTAGCAGGAGAAAGCCAAACATATCTACCAGAAACAAAGCAAATGAAGTCATGAAGCCTTCTTTGGTGAGCTCCCACGTCCCCCCGTACTCCTCCTCGTCCACCTGCTGGAAACTGCTGAAGTACACGTACAGGACGCCTGCGTTGATGACACAGAATCTGGAGGACACACACACACACACACACACACCACTAAAGCTCATGCGTGACTGCATGATGTGATCCAGTGTTCAGGTCGAGGGCTTCAGTACTCACATGACGATACCCAGAAACCCTTTCAGTGGAGCCACACCCCATATTACGCCCAATATCACCGCGATGATCTGACGGAACCAGTAGACCACATCTAAAAACTCATCCTGCAATTAAAAGAGAAAAGATAATTAAGGAACAAAAGTAAGAAACGCATGAAAGTTTGTGTTTTTTAATGCCATTCCGATTTCTATGAGAGCAAGGTTTAGTTATTCGAAACTATAAGTAAATGTGATGTTTAAGATTAGTTTCTCAAAGGGCTTAGAAGTATTACAGTCCAGTAAAACATGTTTAATGTGCAGTGATGATCAGAAAGCCCCTCCAGACAGCTTAAATGGACATAAACACACAAAAATATGCCCAAATGCCCGTTTTGTCGAGTATCCTCGTTAGCACAGTCACATGAGTTAGCCTAGTAACAACGAGAGTTAGCCTAGTAACATGAGTTAGCACAGTAACATGAGTTAGCCTAGTAACATGAGTTAGCCTAAATGAGCGTAAAGAGTTGAGAAAATGAGTGTCAGATCCAGGTCATGTGAAAAAAATCACTCACAGCTCTTGACTAAATAACTTTTGTAGCTTTAATAAGAACTAATATAATTTATGCAGTGAAAACTGTGAAGTGTTTGACACCTGAAAATCTTTGTTTACAAGCTAACATGGGTCCCAAAAAAAATGAAAACAATAACTTTTTGTGAATTTTTTAGCAACCTGTCTGACTGGACCAATAGGGGAAGAAATGAGCCAGCCCTGTGATATTGAAGGGCAGGTAAATGTGACATTTATTACAATGGGTTTATGTGAAGAAGTTTACTTAAATTAAAAGTTGTAATATTTTTTTAAAGCCTAATAAATGTTAAAATGTATAGCTTTCAATTATACTGTACTGCTGAATGGCTATAATCAATGGCCTAAAATTGAGGCGAAAAAATAAATTTCATAGAGACATTATTGCAGTATTGGTATCGGTGACGACTTCTATCATAAAAAGATGCCAATAAACAAATATTTAAAATTAGGGCTGTGAAAAGATTAATCGCGATTAATCGCATCCAAAATGAAAGTTTGTGTTTGCATAATATATGTGTGTGTACTGTGTATAATTATTTTGTATATATAAATACACACACATGCATGTATTTATTTAAGAAATATTTGCATGTATATATACTGTATATATTAACATATAATTTATATTATATATAAATATAAATATTTGTATATATAAATAACACATTTTTCTTAAATATATACATGCAAGTGTTTGTATTTATATATACAAAATAATTATACACAGTACACACACATATATAATGTAAACACAAACTTTCATTTTTGATGCGATTAATCGCGATTAATCTTTTCACAGCCCTATTTAAAACATAGGCTACTGTCTTCATGTTGTTTCTACATTCATTTGGAGATTAAATGTGAAATTATATTATAATATACAAAAAAAAGTAAAATGTAAAAATAGAATTAATATTAACAATAAAATATATTTAAAAAAGTTGTATATAATGTGCGACTAATCGCGATTAATTGGTTAACTTTTTTATCGATTTACAGCACTTATATGCTTATGATAATATATAATTATATATATATATATATATATATATATATATGTGTGTGATAATAACTGTGGATCAGCACAGGCCAGCAGCAGTAATCTCCTTTAAACAGCCCAATCCCTACACTAGACACCTAAAGCCCTGAACCCTACTCAGTGAACATCACAGTGCACATACACGCGTCTGCTTCTGCTGGGACACATTATCATTATTATAAGAGACACACACACACACTTGATGGCAGTGTGTGAGACTGTGAGTGTGAACAGATCAGACCTTCTCTTCCCACACTGCTTTACAGCTGATGGCTTTGCTCCACGCGGACTGCTTCACTCCTCCATTGACCACATGAACCTCCTCTTTCCGCTTTGAGCTGCTCGTCATGATGTTTCCTCTGTTTATACGCGACAAAACACGCGATCCGATGTTTAAAAGCCTTGAACCCGAGTGTACAATCTTCTGCAAGCGTTCAGATCTGCTGCTTTTCGCCCCACATTGACACGGCGCTGGGAACTGACTCTGCGCATGCGCACCGAAGTCATGACCTTGCCACGCCATCCAATGAGCGAATGCGACGTCTCAAGGTTCAGCCAATCAGAGCGCAGAACTGGCATGCGTGCAGCCACTGTGTGCGCCCTCTACAGGTCAGAGATCGTTACTGCAGTTTCAGAGTTCATTCATTTCTGCATAAATTGTATTTATTTCATTACAAAGTAAAATAGCATCTACAACTAGAGGCAAAAATAATGTATATAAAACGATAGCAGATAACTTCTACAGACTCTTAGAGATTACAGGAACTGTGACGCGAGTGAATAAGTTAATCAATTGATCAAAATATATTTTTGTTTTGGAGATTTTATTGTATTCTAGGCTAAAGATCCCAGTGTTGGACGAAATAGCAATGGGGATTGTGTGAATTTTGTACGCATTGTATCTTTATTTATTAAGAATATAGTGTAAGCGGCAAAAGCATGCTTAATAAAATTATAACGTTTAATGAAAACACTTTATTTCAGTGTCCTCGTTACACGTGTTACATGTAGTTACTATAGTAATAATAACTATAAAGTATGCATAATTGCAACTAACCCTAAACCAAAACCCAATCCTACATGTAGTTCATATAAAATAATTATTTTAAGGTGTCCGTGTTACATTGTAATTATACATTTAAAGTGTATAACAAAATTGTGTCATTAAAATTTGTATTATGTAAAGCGTAAGAAGCAACAAGATGGCAGTGATATATTGTGAATGATAAGATCGCTGGATAAATGACGCAGCGATATCTACTGTACCCACGAGAGCTTGTCCTGTCCTCTCCGCGCCGGCAGGGGGCGCCCGCTCCTGAGAACACTGTTTACTGTGGCTGCTCAAGTTTGTGCGTTAACTTAATAATTAAAATAAATACTTTTAAGGCTAATTAATTAATTAAATAAACAAATAAATAAATAGGCTGCATGTCATTACATACCAGTGAGATCTGGAAGTACTCCCGCATTACTCCAATCTATAAATGAGGTGATATTCTTGGTCCACAAAATTATACACCTATATCAATAATTTGTATTATTGCTGAAGTATTTGGGTGTCACAAAATATCGCAATACAAAAAACGCAACTGTGTGTATCGTGGATAGTGACAATATGTATTGTGTATTATGTACCCGAAATAAAAATTACTGTGTGAGAAAAAGTTTTAGTGTCAGTACTACATTAAACTGCTATAATGTTGAATATAATGTATAATATGGGGGGGATATTTGTGTAAAAAGTGGCCTATACATTATTTTAAATATATCTAGCCAGTGACAAGCATATTCGTCTAGAATAATTCTGTATTTTCATCTTCAGAATCATGAATATTGTTATTCTGGCATCTCTATTGTCCTGAGCTTTGGGTTTCAGCACCAAGTCCAAGACTATTCATTCACACACACATGAAAAAACTACTTTAGCTTTTTAATCAACAGTTCATTTTTTGTTAACCTTTTATCATATGTCATGGAGTATCGCAATAATATTGTATCGTGAGTTCAGTTTCATGATATATCGAATCGATATGGTATCGTTACACCCCTAATAATCAGTTATCAAAGTATTTAGAAAATAATAATATGTTATCCCCTCTTCAATCTGTCCTAAGGCCTAATTATTCAACAACTAGTGCTCTTCTAAAATTGACTAACAGTGTATTTTATTTCCAGGCGCTATTTTCATTGATCTTAAGAAGGCTTTTGATCTAGTTGATCATTACTTATTATTAGATAAGCTTTATGCAGTTGGTTTGTCTCAGAATACTTTATTGTGGTTTAACTCTGATCTACATAACAGAAAACAACGAGTTGTTCTTCAAGAGAAACAATCTGATTTACTTACCCCAGAAAGAGGGGTACCACAAGGCTCAGCGTTGGGTCCTCTTCTCTTTTCTATCTTCATTAATGATCTTCCTTTAGTGTTTTCACACTCTTCTTCTCGTCTTTATGCAGACGATACTGGCATTTATACTTCAAAACCTCACTTAACTCAAAATATTCTCTAATCAGATGTTAATGCTCTGCAAATCATGTGTGTTTGGACTCGTTTGTTTCGTCATCGTCTGCCTCGATCATTCATTTGTTGTTATGGACACTTATGCTCATTAATCACCATCATTTCATGTTCAGTTCTGTTTCAGTTCAGTGGTGTCGTCTACAGTTTACAGTAAACTGTGCAGATTTGTAATGGGATGTTCATTTGACACACCATTGTATGATTTACTCACATATTCTCCACTCAATATCAGAAGGCATCTTCACTGGCTGCAATTTATCCTCAAATGTGTACATTTAACTGCCCTAATTATTTGCGACAGTATCCGATGTCATATTCATCATATCACAAACATTCTTCACATTATGTTTTATGCGGATTGGGATAATCTGCCTTTTAATGTACGATCTTTGACTTCAAAAATGGTTTGTTTTGAAACTGGCTTTGCTAGTTTTAGATGATATGTTTATATTCATATGTTTATTTTGTAGTGATGTGTTTGTTGTTTTGTCTTGTGTTATGTCATCAAACTTCAGTGTATTATGACCCCACTGAAAACGAGATCCCAAGGGGTTTATCCTAAAGAATAAAACTTGTAACAAATAAATAAACAAGCAAACAAACGAATGTCAAATTCTCTAGCCTACATGTGTGTGTTTCATTGTGCTTTCTAAAGACTAGTCAGAAACCTTTCTAAAGATGATGAATAGGCTATTAATCAGGATTATTTGATTCTTTGACAGCCCTTGTTTTGGTTTAAATGTATATTTATAGTAAAAAGCACTGCATACATTTGAATTGCAAATATTTTCCTTCAGGTCAAGTATAGACAGTACTCTGGGTAGGAAAATGATAGCTGTCAAGTAAATATGTTTATACTTTTATAAAGTACGTCGGATAAAAGCGTCTGCAAAATGAGCAAATGTAAATATCGCTGACATAATATTTACTTTGCTTAATATAAACCCAATAATCAAGACAACAACACAGTCTTTTTTAAAAGCATGCATAATGTTGTTATGTACAGTCTTTATACATGAATCAATAGGTTTCTGTGCATAAGCCTATGTTTCTACAGCATTCATATTACCTCACTTGACCTTTAGCAAAGCCTTAACCACAGGAACAAATGACACCCGCTTAATTGCTGTTAGCTCACTGTAATTTAAACTTCCCTCAAACTTTTTCACTCGCGTGTTTCCGTTCGCAGAAATAACTTTTCCCTCATGCCAGTGAGTGATGCACTTCGTATGAATCTTAATTACTCATCATTATGAGTTTATATTCATGAGCTGATCATCAGGGCTTCGGATGCCAGTGACGCATCCAGTCACATGACACTGCTGCTGGTGACGTACGGCGTGAGTTTCTTTCCCCGTCTGTGTTTAACACACACTCACTCACTCACACACACACACACACACACTCGACTGGACATAAACAAGAGTGAAGGGCCTTTGTGTTACACTCATCAGCACTGTGTCTATCCTCCAGCACGAGCTGACTTGAGCGGTGTGTGTATTGTGTGTGTGTGGCAGCTGACGGGATTTGGCTCGTGCGCGCGCGGGTGAGTTTGTGTTTGACTTTTATTGTTACACATCGATGTCACAATCTATCAGCTATACTGCACTGATACATTTAAACTCACTGACTGCTGCTCAGTGAGTGTGTGTGTGTGTGAGAGAGTGAGTGAGTGAGTGTGTGTGTGTGTAATGGCGACAGGAAGAAGGGGTGGCGATGTAGTTTGTGGTTATGGTTTTTAATGTGATCATATTTCATAATATTAGTATTGATATAAACTGAAGTTGATCCGGATAACGGCACACGTGTGTGTGATCAGACATGCACAGTGTAGGCTCTAGTGCAGAGATCACGTTCATCTAATCTGCTTTCAATAGTTTCACCTTAAAGTTGAATTTATCAAGTTGGTTAGTTAATTATTCCTTTAAACATATTTTCCACTAATCACTCATTTTGATGAACTCTTATGTGAGCAGAACTCTAAATATATGGCTGACAGTGGACACATTTTAGTGGAGATTGAGCGATAAACAGAGAAAGTTTGCCCATGTGTCATATTTAATGGATGGTGCACAGCATCAAATGTAGTTTGGGAAAAATGCTAAATTAATGTTATTATAAAATTTGACAAGTGTTTACTTAAATTTGCCTTTTTATATACATCTTATTTATCATTAAATTGTGTTATTCATACATTTTTCCACGCTGCACCATAGCATCAGGATCTGGTCTTCTCTTATTTCCAGTCAGTAAAGTTTAGTTTAGTAGTAAAGACTGTGAAATGGATAAACCTCTTGTTACGTCTGAGGTGAACGTGCAGGCTGAGGCGTTTGATGGATGAAAACAGTAGATCTGAAGGATTTAGCAGCTTCACGGACCTCTCCTCCTCAGCTAAAGGTCACGATCCATGTCAAAATGCTCTTTACATCTCAAAATGACTGACATAAGACTAAAGAGTATTCAGAGTAGTGCTGTCAAAACGATTAATCGCATCTAACTTAAAAGATTGTTTATATAATGTGTGTATATATATATATATATATATATATATATATATATATATATAACTTCAGATGCAAAAGCCTCTAAGTGCCATCTGAAATTTTCTTCTAGAATGATCATTTTCTTCAAGTTTGTATATTTAAGTTCAGTAATTTCACTTAAATGGTAATTAATAGGTAATTTTCATTGCCAGTAATGTGAAATAAGTGAACATAAACATACAAGCTTGATAAAAATGATCATTCTAAAAGGAAATTTCAGATGGCACTTCATATATGTATATGTGTATATGTGTGTGTGTGTGTGTGTGTGTGCGCACGTGCGTGTGTGTATACTGTATACATATATATACAAACACAAACACACACACATACATATGAATGTATTCATTCTTAACATACAAATCTGCTTTCAAGGTAACAGCTCTAAACTAGTGCTGTCAAATCGATTAATTACAATCTAACTTTAAAGTTTCTATGTGTGTATATACATACACACACACACACACAATAAACAAACAAACACACACACACACACATGCACTTTTGAAAGCACTTTTTCACTGTTGAAAGCAGATTTTAGGAATGACAGTCATCTGAAAATATTTGTTGTGCTGAATCTTTCGGTGTAATAGGTTTTGTTTTTATTAACAGTATTATCATTTTTCTAGTAGTGTAGGAAGTAGTAAAACCCCTAAATCGTCCGTGAACACTTGGACCAGTTCAGTGTCTGTGTGAAACCCGGGGTTTAAGGTTCTGTCTTCCTTGTTTTACTCTCCTCTCCTTCTTCCCAGCTTCCAGGTGGGATTATTGCAATTCTGTCCCCTAACAAAGCAGGGAAGCGCTCCCTTGGCTCGGCCGCGAGCGTGAAGCGTCTGAGTCAGGACGAGGCTCGGGTCCGGTCAGCAGGAGCTGGCATTGAGACTGTGGTGATGTCAGCCATTTTAGGTTGGACAGCAGAGCGTGTGTTGTGCCGCCATGTTTCTCCCCTCGCTCGTCCATTTTTAACCGAGCCTTAACACCTTAGGTGCTGGCCACGTCGAATCTGTGCCACTCTGCCTTCAGAAAGCACTTCAGCGACTTATTAGAAAGACGCTGGTGTAGTTGCTTTTGTACTACAACCAAACTGAGCAAAACATACCAAAAAAACCCATACTATGCCACTTTAGGTGTATTTGACGAAGAGGTCTTGTTTTCAAAGCATATTGTCAGTTGAAACCCCCCCCCCCCAAACTGCGACTAAGAAACACGTTTTCATCTGAGTGTCAACATGCATTGATGTGCCATTCAGAACGAGGGAACGTCGTGCTGTTGACAATGAGTGAGAACAACCACACCTATCTGACACAGCCTGAAATAAGATCAGGGCCTGCAGCCGGAAAAACAAGCCAGCGAGAGCCAGGGACCGAACGCTGTCCGTGGGCTGACCACGGTGTGTAGCAGTGCGTTAACTCAGTGTGTGTTTGTGTGTGTGTGAAACTGAGGTGTGTGTGTGTGGGGGGGGGGGGGGGGGTTGCTATGGGGATAGTAACACACCAGTGGTGCTGACGACCCGTCTCCCTGCAGACTGGGCTGAACTTGTTGAAGGAGAGAGAGAGAGAGAGAGAGGGAATGGGGGAGGGGAGGCGAGCAGGCAAACTGACGGTGGGGTACATGTGTTTTCGCCAAAGCAAACGTACCAGATAGTGAATAGACTGTGACCCCAACTACGCACAGCCGATGTGTAACGCTTCCTCTAAAACATCCGCACGGCTGAGAATCCCTCAGTTTAGGCGCTATTGTGTCACACAGGTCATGTGATATTGTTTATTTACGTGTCCTCCAGGCAGAGAGACAAAGATATTCTGTCAGGAGGACGATGGTTGTCTAAATGCAAAGGCATCAAACATTTAATATAGTATTTATTCATACCTTTTAGTGTCAACAGATTGTTTGCTCAAGGGTAAAGGAGATCAACACTCTTGCAGACAGTTATGCATGACATTAAGTATTGCCTAACAGGTCCATGAGCTTTTGCCGTTAGATCTAGGGCTGGCTGGATAAACCGCTAAGACTAGTCTTACAAGATAAGACATAAAAAAATGTTATGATAACTTTTTAAAAACGTAGATAGACCAAAAAGTAAGACAGGTTGCCTCTTGATTTACTGTTATACTAGATCTTGAACATAATGGCTGTGTTTATGAGACTGTTTTTCTCAGTCAGACCCTTAAACTAATGCTACAGCATTTTATTAGCATATTAGATCAATGTGGGGGTTTTTTCAGTAACAAATTCATAAACTTTTAAATTTGTCCACTCAACATTGAACATTTTCTTGCATTGTCGGGTTGAAGTGCAAGCTTATTTGTGGGGCAAAAACACTGACGGAAGATCCATTCGGATGTAGACGTGGGTTGCATGTTATAGTGCTTGTTCATGAATCCGCAGCTCATTCGAGAGGCGCTCGACTCCCAGGTTGACCACTCGCTAAATAGCTCGTGGTGGAACATTCCAGAGTGTTTGCAGTGAGCCAGAGAGGAGGAGGAGGAGGAGGAGGAGGAGGAGATGGGGGTAACGGCTCTGTGATTGTTGGATGAGGGTGTGTGTGATGGGGGTAGGGATGGGGAATTGGTATCAAGGCAAAAAAAATTCCTTACTGAAACACCTCACTGCTTCCTGCGACAATGGCCCCTCCCCAACTTCCCAACACATGTGTGTACACACACACACACACATGCTCGCACCTCGGCCCAAACTTCCTCGCCCTGCCCCCACACGTCTTCTCGTCCTCAGGGTCTGACCCACATGATGGATGTCAGGCCCGCCCACCGCACAACCCCTTTGTGTTGGTTATCTGACCCAGCAGCGTTGGCAGGGCCGTGCCCCTCATGCAACACTGCAAGCCACAATTAAGGGCATTTCCATCTGGGAAAAACAGGAGGTGCGTGGCAATGTGTTGAACCCCCGCTTACCCTCCGACAAACGAAGTACGTGATTTAGCCTCACAACTGTTTGAGGCGATCACCTGAGCCGTGAATGCCGTATGACTGATCTCTCTGAAGCTGCAGGGAAAAGTATATCATGGCGAGGGCAGTTGGCTGAGGCCACCACAAGATAGTTGCTTGTGAAGTCTTGGTACTATGTCATTAACAACATCAGACAGAGGAAAAAAAAATTTGAGTAAAAAAAGAGCCTTCCAAGTTGGGCCCTGGAAAAACATCTTCTAAATTAAAACAAAATCATAGTGATTTTTATATGTTGCTTGTTTTAAGTTTTATATAGTCAGAATACATGATTGCTGTTGAATGGCCATCAATGGAGATTGATATGTTTTGGGTCCAGATAGTGTAGTTACTGCATCTGCCAGCAGGGGCAAACTAGACCATGTTGACAGACTAAACCAGAGGCATTCAGTAAAGTTTCAAAGAGGTCCGGTCTCTGTTTCCTTCCCAGCGGAAGTGCGGACAATACTTTTTCGATATGGTTATACGTTTTCATCTGGGCAGCAGTGGTACTTTGTGTAAAAAAATATTAAAACAAAATGGTCAAAATAGTTTATATATGTGTTCTATGTATGTAGTGTCTGAATTTTTCAGAAACCATGTCAGCATTGTCAGTTGAGCCCAACTGGATATGAAAGGTGTTTTATCAGGCTATTATTATTTTTACATTTAGATAGCTATGAATGGCAGAAGGCCATGTAACAGAAAGATACTGAATGAGGGTTCTGGGTTTTCCTCTTGAACCATTGAAGACTGGACCATTTTTATATTTTGCTTAGAACAATTATCTACTAAAAACAAACAAAAGAATTTACATAATCAACCCCCCCACCCCTCCTTAATGAGCAGAAAACAAAGTTAACTAGTAATTGCAAAGTTTAAGTTGGACGATCCTTGCCATACAAATAATTTCCCCAATTATGACATTGTTTATTATGAAATGCTCTTAACAATGCTGATTAATGATGCTAAATGTAGATGAACAAATGTCTTGTCACAAACCTGGTTTAGTTTTACGGCTGGAGTCATGTGTGTATGACAGATAAAAAATACTTGTTTGCACTGCGTTCTCGTTTTCATCAGCGTTTTAGCAAAAGTATGTATTTTGCTGTTCACTGTTTTGCTACTGTTGTTAAAATAACTGCATCATCTTCTGCTCTTAATGTGGCGCTTCAGCGGGAGAGAGAAGCAAACCCACACGGAGCGGAAAGGGCTCGAACGAAGCACGTTTGGCTTTAGACGTAGCGGCAAAAGATCATTACCACAAACGACCCTGAGCGCTTGTGGTGTGAACCGCTCTGTTGTTTTGATGTGCTGCTCACTTTAAAATGTAGAAACAGTAAAATGCTGCTTCCGTTGTCATTATGTCTCGTGGTTTTGGTTGGATCCGAGCCAGGGTCCGGAACTGGACCACTGTTTGAGGATTCCTGGACTAAACCTTTTCATGTGGTAGATTTGGCTTTCAGCTGGGTTATCACTCACAGATAGCTCTACAGTATTCTTTAATTGGAAACATGTTCTCATTAATATTGTTGTGCACCTCTCTTATTATGATGTGTGTGTGTGTCCCCCCCAAAACCCATTTCCTTTTGAGGGTTAACTTGCAGCTAAGAAACTGTGCTGCCCTGTTTGCTTGCTGCAGTGAAAGATTAGTGAATTTGAGAGAAGTGGCCTATATTTCTAGCAGTTGCTAACAAGCCATTAGAAGAAGAAATGAACTGCAGTGGCTTTTTTTTTTACTGAGTTTCTTTTTCTCTTGGTGAATACACTGTTAAACTTAATTGTTTGGATGTGCATTCATATTGAAATTAATGTTTTTCTGACATTTTTGGTATGATCCGAGGTTTGATTGATAGTATGCCCTTCACTTAGACTACAAAAGTGAGAAACTTTTCAGAGTGGGGATGGGGGTGTGAGAAGTCTCCGTAAACAGAACGAGAGGCTGTAAAAGGTTCTTTGAAAGAGACTGACACAAAAGCAGCTCTTCTCTATCAGTGAGAAAGACATTTAAAGATTGGTCAATCTGCAGTTTTTATTTAAGTATAATAACTAAATTGATCTTGAAATCTGTGGTTGTTAAATGCTATTGTTGTTGTTTTTTGTCTTTACAGATTGATGTTCTGATGCCTGATACACATTGCCTATAAGGACACAGAATACTTATAATGGACTGATGATCATGTCCATCACCAAGTTATCAGTGGATGTTCTGTAAGAGCGGATAACCATAAGGAATCAGGAATCTCACTGGAGACTAATTAGACAGAACCATGGCTAGCAAGAGGAAGTCCACCGTTCCATGCATGATCCCGATAAAAACCATGCATCTGCAGGATGACTTTCAACGGGACAGACTGTCCCCTCCGACCAAGGACATTGGCTTTTCCTTCAGAGAGGAAGCAAGTGCAAAAGGCAGTGAAAGTTTGGGCGAGTCCTCCGGGCAAGAAGCAGGTGATATCCATAAAGATGGCGGCATTTACACTTGTATGCCATGTAACTTTGAGACCCAGGACCTAAATCTTTTCCTTGATCATGTCTACAGCGGGCACCCAGATTTCCGCATTGACCCCCGTTTTCTTTGTGTGGATTGCGGGATAAGTGCTGCAAAATTTGAGGGCTTAGCTCTGCACAATGCCCGTGTCCATCCCAGTACGATAACCACCACACTTCAGCTCAAAAAGAAGGACAGCAGGATTATTGTAGAGCAGAGTCTTTGCATGGAACCATATGAAAGCACTAGCTCTAAAGAGACTGAGATATCCATCACCAAGACACCAATCATGAAAATGCTGAAGGGTAAATCAGAACTCAAAAGGATTGTTGTTTCTCACCCTGCCTCTGATGACCCTCCGCCCTCTATTACTAAAGCGGTGGGCAAAAATGACTCTCCTGCAGTTACAGTCACCCATGTGCCCACTATTGTTCACAGTGGAACAGCCAGCAAAGTTTCTCTGCCGTCAGCCATACAGATTGTTAATGGCTCTGGGGCTTTACCCATGCTGAAGACGGCTGTTACACAAGTTGTGTCTGTTGTGCAGAACACAAGTCTCATCCAACCCTCTGCTTCAGTCTCCTCATCCCACTCCTCTTCATCAAGTACTAAGAATCTTCCAAAAGTGATGATCCCTCTCAGCAGCATTCCTACCTATAATGCATCCATGGACAATAGCAGTTTCTTAAAGACATCCTTTAGCAAGTTCCCTTATCCAACCAAGGCGGAGCTTTGCTACCTTACTGTAGTCACCAGGTATCCTGAGGAGCAGATCAAGATCTGGTTCACAGCACAGAGGCTAAAACAAGGAATCAGCTGGTCTCCTGAGGAAATAGAAGATGCACGCAGAAAAATGTTCAATACAATCATACAGGCAGCGCCTTCCAATGGCCAGCAGCAACGTCAGACCCACCACACTGCTACTCAGCCAACTATCACAGTTCTGGGCACAACTTCCATCCCTCACATCTTACAAGGTAGCCTGGTTGGGCAAGGAGGGGTGATTGTCACCCAACCGATGATGGCTAATGGCATTCAGGTCAGCAGAGCCCCTGTTGCACTAGCGGTCACACCCAAACATCAGGCTGCTGCGAAGCCTATGATGCAGGCTCGGCCCGCTGCAGCCCTGGTGGCTGATAAAGGAATCAGCATGGTTTTAGGCACTGTTGGTAGCAGTAGTAGTGGAAATTGCAGTAGTAGCAGCAGTGCTAGTACTAGCAGCAGCTCAAGCAGTATTAGTAGTACCAGCAGCTTATGTAGCCAGGCTAGTGTAATCAGCATTGGTGGCAGTAGCACCGCAAAGTCTAATAGCAACAGCAACGTTATGGTCAATACAGCAGGTACTAATGGCAATTGCGTTCAAAGCAATAGTAATGTTGTGAAAAGTGAGGGTAAAGGCAATTCTGAGGCTAAAAGCAACATTAACAGCAAGAGCAATAATTCATCTGCCAGTACCACTCCAACCACTACCTTGGGATCTACAACTACAACAGATAGCACAATACCAAGTAAATCAGACTCCCCGTGTCCTATCTCTATGAACTCTCGTATGTTCTCCTCCTCTAACTTCCTGGATCCCAGCTTTAACAAAACCAAAAAGTCCCAGGGACAGCTGGCAGCCTTAAAGGAGAGCTTCCTTGTTAGCCAATTTCCTAATCAAGAGGAAGTAGACAGACTTATAAGCCTAACTGGTCTGTCTGTGCGTGAAGTACGGAAATGGTTCAGTGACCGCCGCTATCACTTCAGGAATCTGAAGGGTTCAAGGTCAAGTGGCGGTGGTCAAACTGTTACAGCTAGTGGAGGCATTTCCCAACTCGATACACTCGCTGCTGTAGACCTGTCAGAAAACGGTACACTCCCAGAGAGGCCCAAAACTCCCCAGCAGTCCCCTCTCAGCCCCTCACAGACTCCATCACCACCAACTCCCTCACGGCGTCCTCCACGACCCCCGTCGCCAGATTTCACCGCTATACGGTACAAAGAGCGAGAGCCTCACCAGGTTCGTGCTTTGGAAGCCAGCTTTGCACAGGACCCAGATCCATCTAGTGAAGAAGTTGACCGGTTAAGAGCAGAAACGAAGATGACTCGCCGTGAGATCCATGGTTGGTTTGCTGAGCGGCGAAGGAGAGTAGCAGCGGAGAAGAAGAAAGAGGAAGCTGAGAAGGCGGAAAGGGAGGATGACGATGCTGTGGGAGAGGAAGAGGTGGACGGAATACAAAAGGAAAAAACTAGCAACGAGGAGATGCATGAAGCTGAAGATTCCTCCGTAGAAACACAAGATGTCAAAGAGGAGAAACAGAGGGATGAGACTGGCTCTGAGCCAAAAGTTAACCCTATCAAGATCAATCTCAAAATGCTGAAAGTTACTGAATCTAATGGAAAAGGTGAGCCTGAGGGAAGTCAACTGATTGAAGCTAACAAGATGCCACAGTCTAGCTCTCAGACAACCGTTTCTCAGGCTTCCCCATACCGAGGGAAGAAAACACCCGAACAGCTCCACCTGCTGAAGCAAGTCTTTGCACGCACCCACTGGCCCAGTAGTCCCCAGTACAATGAACTGATAGCTAAAACGGGCCTACCACGACCAGAGGTGGTACGTTGGTTTGGAGATTGCCGCTATGTTCTGAAGAACGGTCAGCTCAAGTGGCTTGAGAGTTACCAGACCATGGTAGATGAGGAAGACTTTCAGAAAGCTAACATTAGTGTCCTAAAGGAGCACCTAGACACACATGGTAAATTAGATGAGACTAAGTTGGAGGAGATTGCCAAGTCAAGTGGGCTAGGTGAAGAGTCGATCCGGCGGTGGTTTGCGAATAAGACACCACTTTTATTGGAGGAAAGGAAGTCTGAGGACACAGGAAGTGTGATAACTGGGTCACCATCTGCAACCCCAACTGAGGCTGCTGTAACGTCACCCAATCCAGACCATGAAGACGTAAAGGTGGAGGAGTCAGAGAGCAGCCTGATCTCAAAGGATCAAACCACAAAGTCAACTATTGAAATCTCAACAAATGTTACACAAGGTGATTCATTTTCTGCCAACTTAGCCATCAAATTAATTACATTGTAGTTTATTTTTAGGATGGGTGAATTGGAGGAATTGGCCCTCAGATTGTCCTGTATAAAGTCATTCTTGTGTTTAATACTTGTCTGTTGTTTTTTGCAGAGTCTGACTGAAGAGGAGAGTGGATGCATGAATGGATGTAAAGAGATATCAGCCTATGGGATTACAGCACATGTGACCTTTAATTGAAGGCTTTTTTTTTTTTTTTTTTAATGTCAGAAGAAACTTTAACAGGAGCACTGGGAGACACCTCTACAAAACAAAACAAAAACTTTCTTCTATAATGAACTTTTTCTTTTTCACCCAAGAGTTACTAGCTGTCCCACTGTTCAAGACATGGTGTGGATTATTGAAGGTCAGGATACACCCCTTCACCAGCTGCTTTTTCTATTTGGATAGAACAGAGGGGAAAACAGACCTCGGCTTCGTGAAGTGAGACAAAGTGTTTTCCTGGATGGGTATTTCTTTCCTTCTACGTCTTCTGGAGAGGAATTGCCATGTTTATGGAAATGGTGGTGTACGAAGCGTAAACTGCACAGCTCTCACTGAGCCATTTTGTAATTCTTAAAATATGACTGACATAATTGCACCTCAGAGAGGTTAAGTTGTGTGCTGTAGGTGAGCATCAATACCACAGCACTTTCCCCCCCCCCCCTGAAATGTCATTGAAAGTAAAAGAAAACTGTAAAATCATAACAAAACAGATTCACCAGTGTGAACGCTTAGGCTTGTATGATTTTTACAAATATCATTTGCAGAATAAATTTAATAAAAAATGGTCATGGATTTTCAGGCTTGGAAAAAGATAACACCTTTTCATTGTTTAATAAGTACTTTATTCTCAGGCTTGATTATGTTTCATATGAAAAGCAAAATTAAAATGTATATTTCCTCCAATATAGCATAGGCACATTACAGAAAAGGCTTGGTTTGTAAATAAAAACATTGGTAACAAAACACTGACGCAAGAAAGCATAGAAAAAGGCATACATGTCCAACAGGGGGAGCTTTCGTTGATGTATACATGTATACATACACCAAGGCACATGAAAGATGATGCAAGGAATTAGCAGAAACTAATTTACAGACTGGAGAAGGGCTACAGAAGAAAAGGAAAGGGACTTAAAACTCAAAACTAATTGAGGGAATGTTGGCAAATCAGGAGTAAATGCAGGTGAACTTAAGTGATTTCCCTGGTTTGGCCAGGTCTTTTCTTCTTCAAAGCTCAGGAAGTGATTATGGTCCTTCTATAATTTTTCTGAAAATGGCCATACACTAAATCACGGAGACAGACTAGGGGGAAAAAAAAGAGGAATGGCAGAATGTATGTATGTATGCATCCCTCTTCTCCAATCTTCAATGTAATCAACATTTCTGCAAATGCCCAATCAGGGGAACATACAACATTGTTACAGCATAACTTTAGGAGTAAACTTCTGGAGCATCTTTTAGACTTTGATGCACAGAACCAAATAAATACTGTGACAAAAGTGCCATAACTTTACAGCCACAATGCAAAAAAAACAAAACAAAACTTCTAAAAAGGGGGCTGCAAAGCACAAACCTGGATCCCATGGTCAAATGGAGAGCCAGGTAAAGCATCAGTGATGGGGGAAAACAATGCAACACAGCATTACAATGGCTTCTGTAATGATTCTCAGAACTACATGGCATGTGTATGTGTGCCGATCAGTAACAGCTCAACCTCTACTGGCTAAACAAGAGAACTGCATGAAACTGTTATCAGAGCTACAATAAATATGGCCTTGTTTTTTTACTGTACATCAACTGTAAATACTGAGGTTTAGCAGTCTTAGCCTGTTTATTAATTAATGACAAGCTGTGTTAGGGCAATACTATGGCATAAAGCAAAACTAAATGACTGCTTGGCACAAGGTATACATCAAAAGAGGGAATGATCAAAAATGCCCTTACTCTTATCCACAGTAGGGGGGGAAATATCCCAAACATATCCCAAAGATCATTGAGTTCAAACTTATTTTGGTCCCAATTTCTTGTATACACCACCTGCACAGTCTACCTTTGGCTTTCTTTATACAGACACCATGAATAAAAGGTACTAAATCATACATAACATTTCCTCCCTATTTGATCTGATAAGACAACACATAATAAAAAGCCTTCAGGAACAAGACGTTTCAATAGCTAACATGTGGAGGAAGAGTACATGATAAATCACAGAAATGGGTTTAGAGGGATAACATGTTCTGAAATGAGATGGTCCAAGTTCTGCTCTGTAAACTTAAATACACAACATTTCCAAAGCTCCCATAGCCTAAAACCCCCCCACCTGAGCTGTTTGTGAATTAACGTCCAACGGTGCAGACTGGCCAGACAATGAGAGATACTGCTCTCTGCTCACTTGATAATTTTATTTCAAAACAAAATGAAGGCCGTTCTTGAGTTAAATGTTAAAGAATGTCTTCCTGAAGCTCAGACAGGAACGACTTTCAATGAGATCTGGCTTCGGCCCACCTAAAAAAACACAAGAACATGTGCATCCCGCGACTCATCCAACACTTAAGTCCATCAAGAGGGAAGAGAAAGAGCGAGAAACGCAATTAAAAAAAGGCAAAGCCCTCATGTTAGAAACATACTTGTATAGAAAAAAAAAAAAAATACAGTAACATCATGAACGTTTAAAACAGACGTTTAAATAATACAAATCATCGATCTGAAATGAAATAAAAATGTGGAGTGAGAGGCTCTTTGAGAGCAGATCAGCTGCAACGCTTACTGACAGCAAAATGGGGCGCACACACACACACACATTTATATATTTATATATAAGCCAGAGACAGAGTAAGGAAAAGTATTATTACTCCATAAATGTTAACCTGGAATCGGTTTCAAAGTGATGAATGATACAGCCCCCACTGAGTCCTGAACCCCTGGCCCAAACGCTGTGTGTCCCGGAGGCAGAGCACCCCGTCCCCTGCGCCGCAGGTTCAGATCGCAGCGAAGCACATGTTTGTTCATTTCTGTCCGTGAGCGACGGCTCCATTCACCCCGCGAGCCCCTCCGCCACTCGCGCGGCCCCGAGCGGGAGAGGGTCGCAGAGAGAGGGGAGATCTGTCCAAAAACGCTGGCGATGACGATTTCCACAGAAACGGGTTTTTACGGCAGTCCTTGACATCATCAGCTCTGAGGGAACCGTGTCGCTGGCCTTGCGTCTGCACTGTCCATCTGTCACGCGCTCAGACGGTCCGTTACGCGCGGTTGTCGGCGCTGACGCGAGCCCTGCGGAGCCTGCGGGGAAAAAATAAATCATAATTCAACCATTTTACCTGACTTTTGATCATCAGCACTCATAATGGGTCCACATGAACCACCCACTCAGACAGGAAGAGGACATCTAGTCCAGCCATTTTATGAAAAAAGGTTGAACAAATTGCAATAGAAGCAAACTCAACTGATTTTGTATCCTCAATATGTCCTGAGTAAGGAAAAAAAAAGCCCAGAAGAATCCCATTAGGAGAACGTTTAGAAAAAAAAAAATATATATCCTATTCATTCTCTTTCTTACGTGAATAGGGTCCAAATTTTAACCTTTAGATATCACCATGAAAATTACTGAGTTGATTACTTGCATCAAGACAAACAAAAAATGTATTACAAGTTTTATTTTAATTGTTTGTTAACATGCATAATCTAATTACGTATGTGCTAATTTGCATAAATACCACAACAGATCTAAACATTGGGTATAGCCAGGAGAAAATGTCTTGTTGACACATAACAGTAAAATACTTAATGTATACATTAATACATAGAGGCAGGAAGTACTTTAGAAACCAGCCTTTATTAATTTTTTTTTATTAATCTCCAGTAATTCAAAATTGGTCGTTTTTGAGAAATCTGGGTAACACTGTCATTGTTACAGTGTAATTATATATTTAAGTACTGAGTAATATTAAGCAACTACATGTACTTACTATAGGGTTAGGGTAGGATTAGTTGCATGTAATTATGCATAATTTACCGTTATTACTACGGTAAGTACATGTGATGTATATAACAAGGACACTGTAAAATTAAGTGTTACCGAAATCTGTTATAATTTGCATGTGCTGGTCTATAGAGCGATGCAATGACATTTTTGTAGGTTGAAACCTAGAAGCGAGTTGCATTTTAGCACTTCTGGGTTTTTTTTAATGGGTTTTAAATCCTTGACATAAGGTGTGTGGTGAACACAAGCTCTAGATATTTTCACGTTTTCAGGCCCTTTCACACCGAGCGGGACGTGATTGACTGCCTTCAGCTGATTCACACCTGCACCACATCTGGCGCTGACCGAGAACACATTTTTCCTCATGTATGCGACGCGTTTCATAGGTTTTCCCATTTGGCTTTAACTTCGTCCGTTGCACACGTCACACTCTTGCAAACTATTATAACTCAAACTTTCAGGGGAAATGTTTTAAAGGCTGAAAGAGTTGTTGGAAGCTTAATGATGGTGATGCTGAAGTCATGTGACCGTGGTGTAGTTCCTTTATAGCATATGTTTAGCGTTTGACTTCTGACGATTGTATTTAGGCTTCATAATTCATAAAAAGTTGGAGATTATCATGATGAACAAACCAAGTAATAATAATAATACGATTTTGTAGACCTGCACCACTCTATTATCTACTCCAATAACACTGATTTCAGATTCATCTGAATCAAAATTGACAGGCCAGTTTTCATTCATTCATTTCATCATTTTAAAGTCAGCATGAAATGAAAGTTGCGTGTTAAATGCATGTCACTGATCTTATCTTGAATAATGTGTTCATGTAAGTTTACATTTGTTTTTGCCTCACAATTTATCACAATGTCAAAACTCGATCTTCCTGTGAAACGACAGACTTCTCTCTGGTGATGCATCCAATCAACAGCTGATGGGTAGAACCAAGTCCCGCCTATATTTTTTCTTTGCTCTACATCATATAATAATTCAAGCACTTTTCAAGTACCTTTTTATACATATGGGTGTTTTTAAGGGTTTTCCAGGACTTAAATTTCAAAAAGCACTTTTGAAGCACTTCAAATGAACCCTGTCTGTCGCAATGTGCGTTTCATCGCGACTAAATGCTCTGTATTATTACACAAGTCAACATCTTTTTCAAAAGCAGGCTCTTCAAAGCGAACACACCTCCTGTTGTCATGGTCCAACAGTGCCTCCTGGGACACTCTGAAGTCATCCAGAGGGGACTGGTAGCGGGCCTCGAAGGAGCCCTCCCGAGCGCGATACCCCAGGGCCTGCCCCGGAGACGAGGGCAGAGGGGACATGGAGGAGGTGGAGGAGGACACTGAGCTGGTGTCCCCCGTGCGCTCGCGGCCCGCCTGCAGGGCCACGCCGATCGCCCCCGCCGCCGAGAACGGGCTCAGCATCTCCCCGTTCTCATGCTGGAGGGGAAACAGATCGCCATTACAAAACAGCACATTCACTTAGTCTACCGAATGAGGGTCCTGAGGTGCGCTTCTACATACTATGATCTCATAGCCCACCCTTCCTCTGCCGACGTCCATGTGCACCAGCAGGGACGCCAACTCCAGATCCTCACTGTAGCTGTTCTTCAGCGGCACCGACCGGTAGCCTGCAGACCACAGGAGTGGCATTGGTTTTTACATTCCTTACAGGACAAACTCATTTCAGGGGTGTCCAATCCTGCTCCTGACTTAAAGGGATAGTTCACCCAAAAATGAAAATCTTACAAGATTTATAATGGCAGTGAATGGCATAGCCTCTAAAAGTGCATCTATCCATGATTAAAGTGCTCCACACGGCTCTGGCGGGTTAATAAAGGGCTTTCTGAAGAGCAGACGTGGATTCGTGTAAAAATATCCATATTTAACACGTTACAAAGTAAAATTCTAGCTTCCGGCCAACTGCAGTCTACTTACACCTAATGTGCAACTTGTGACATCAGAAGTAGTGTAGTGCGTCATGGCGTAGAGTAAATATCAGCAGTGCGTCGCATTACTCGCATAAGTTGCGCTTTAGACCTAAGGGCAATCCGTATGTTCGTTTGGCTGGAAGCAAGTTATTTTACTTTATAAAGTCTTAAATATGTATATTTTTCTTACACAAACACATCGCTTCGCTTCAGAAGGCCTTTTTATATAACTCCGATTGTATTCGTCTGAAAGAAGAATGTCATATACACCTAGGATGGCTTGAGGGTGAGTAAATCATGGGCTAATTTTCATTTTGGGTTTTGGGCTGATCCCTTTCAGCTTCAACCCCAACACACCTGCCTAGAGCTCTAGTGATGAGCCTAAAGCCCTGGATTAGCTGATTCAGGCGAGATCGGGATGGGTGCTAAACTCTGCAGGACAGTGGTCCTCCGGGAGCAGGACTGGACACCCCTGATTTATTCAGACCAGGGGAACGTTCCCTTTGGTCATTGATTTGGGAGCCGTACCTGTTTTGAGGCAGTTGATGGGGAACGTTGCCTGGGCAAGAAAGTTCTGGTCGTTGAACATGTCGATTTCATAGACCACGAAGCGCAGGAATGCAAAAGCAGGGTTTAAGACGTTGAACCGGAAGGATTTCCTGGGCCAGGTGGGGTTCAGGCCGTTGTCCGCTGAGAGTAAGACAGGAAAATATTTTTGTACAGATGAACTCTAGATGCTTAAAGCGACTTTAATCCCAGGTGACCCCACATACCACTACACTGTTTGTTCATGTCCACCTCACCTTCAGAGTCAGTCCTCAGCTTGGCGTTGTCGTATTCTGCTCCACAAACTTCAATCTCGATGAGAGGGCAAACGATGCCTCGACCATGTTTGGGCAGGTGGCGTGCTCCCAACACCTTAAAACACACCAAAGCTCAGTTTCTTTCATTGATATTTCACCACTTTCAACTACAGTTATCAAAAAGTACCAACTTCGGTACCAAGGCGGTACTCAACATATATGTGGCCAATCAGAGACATATATGTTGAGCGCGTGAACGCAATGGCCAATCAGAGACGTATATGTTGAGCACGTGAACACAATGGCCAATCAGAGACATACATGTTGAGCGCGTGAACGCAATGGCCAATCAGAGACATACATGTTGAGCGCGTGAACGCAATGGCCAATCAGAGACATACATGTTGAGCGCGTGAACGCAATGGCCAATCAGAGACATACATGTTGAGCGCGTGAACGCAATGGCCAATCAGAGACATACATGTTGAGCGCGTGAACGCAATGGCCAATCAGAGACGTATATGTTGAGCGTGTGAACTCAATGGCCAATCAGAGACATACATATGTATTTGGCAAACCTTTTAACCCCATATAACCCTTCTAGAACATTACGCTCAGAGAATCATAAACTACTTATAGTGCCTAGAACAAATCGCCTACATAAAGGCGACCGGGCCTTTGCAGTAATAGGGCCGAGACAGTGGAATGAGCTGCCGCTATCTATCAGGTCTGCCAAATCGCTGTCAATGTTTAAGAATCTGTTGAAAGTGCATCTAATGTCGGTAGCCTATAGATATAAATGGTTTTATATGTTGTCTATTTATTGGTCTATGCGTGTCCTTATTTTTACCTTTTATAGAATCTGTATGTAAAGCACTTTGGTTCAACCTCGGTCTTTTAACAGTGCTATATAAATAAAGAAACAAACAAGAAACAAGAACACATGTTGAGCACGTCAACACAACGGCCAATCAGAGTGTTTAATAATCCGCTCAAAATGCTAGAGGGAAATGCTGGTATCTTCACATTTTTTAAAATTTCATTACCAACTTGGCACCAATGTTGGTACTTTTGACAACTCTACTTTCAACTTATCGGCATTGGCAGATAACCTGTGTCCACTTGGTCCAAAGACCAAACATTTTTGCTTTTAGTATGCGCTTGGCTTCTGGCTGCTTTAAACATGTTGCCATTCTATGGCGAAAGTAATGGTAATAAAATCCCCTAGCCACATTTGCACAGCCACTTCTAAAGGTTTAGTTTTAGGGTGTATTCACACCAGGAAAGCCCGCTAGTTCACCTGCTTTGGTCCGGACCAAATACAATGTTGATTTTTGTTTGTTTGGTGTGGTTCGCTTTCACAAGGCCCTTTTTGCAAGTGAACCAAAATGTAAACAAAACCACACGTGTGCTACGGTCATCCATTCATTGGACAGAAATTCACCCTAAACGAACCGTACCAGAGTTGGTTTGGAGCCGGACCGAGACCACCTCTTCCGCTGGGTCTCGGTCCACACACATTCACACCTGCCCAAAAGATCCGCACCAAGGGGGGAACAAACTTGAGTTGGATTCAATCGAACCAAACAAGACAGGTGTGAACACACCCTCAGTTGGTCCTAGGGGTGCGGGCTGCATTAGTACCTCAATGCTCAGCGTGATCGGCTCCACCGCTCTCAGAGAGTGCCGGTCAAAGGGATCAAAGGTGTCATCTCTCATGATGGGCGGCTGCAGCACGTACCCGCTCCTGCCGTTCAACATGAAGAGAGCCTGGTTCATCTGCATCGGCTTATCTGCAGAGAGAGAGTCACACCGTTAGACGACGGGACGCCCCGCGAGACGGGACTGAGAGCGGTGGCCCCGTACGCACCTGCGGTCTGGAAGTTGAGGGCCACTAGCTGACTGCCGCACAGCCACATGGGCAGCGGGTCGTAGTTGGAGGAGTCCAGGCGCTGGCCGCGCGGGTAGATGCGGGACAGCTGGAGGCGATTATACTGCAGGAACTTCTTCCCCTTGATACGGTTCACGTACTTCTCCGCTTTGGTCTCGGGAAACGAGGACATGTCCCGGAAACAGGCCCGCTCCGTCCCAATTTCTGCAGGAGACAGAAGATGTTGAGGAGTTACGTGGGTTTGTGCATTTAAGAAGTGTTTCCCAACCCCGTTCCTAAAGCCCGGGACACACCGATTTCACACTTCAGTGTTTTAGGGGTGTAACGATACACTCATGTCACTATTCGATGTAAATCATGATGATAAACTGACGATACCATTGCGATATTTTAAGCATTTTTTAAATGACTATTACTTTATTATCATTAAAATAATATTGTTTTATTATTATCAGGACCCACACATATTCCCCCATTGCATTATTATACATTATATTCAACATTAGTTGAATAAGGCGAGACACGGCAGGCAAAAACATTGATTTTTCATGCAGTGGTCAGTTTTGAGATTTTGGGCTAGTTTACTCCTTCAATATGTGTTCTTTCAAGCTGCTATAAAGAAAATGTTGAAAATATGCATTAAGATGTTTATTTTATTACATTTTGTTTACTTGCGGCAGTAAGTTTCTCCCGAATTTACCAAGTTAGCATTCCAACGCGACACGCCGAGATCCGTCTGTTCACTGGAGTCGGTCATGACCGGGATCGTTGTAAAGCTCTGAGTCTCCTGCACAACGCTATGTAACCCAAATATGGGCATTTCCTTTCTATCAGTAACCAATCATGAATGTCCAAGGGGGGTTTAAAGCTAACGACGAAATCTCATTTAGAACTATTAAATCTTTAACTGCCGTTTTCTCAAAATGAGTTTTTTGTCATTCTCCAGTAAAATATTTATTGAATATTGAAGATATTTTCAGAGGGATTTGTAAATAAATCATTCCTGGCCTGATTTATGTGACATTTTAATAAAAAAAATATGGCGAAAATCGATTTCGTAAGGCTATGGACAGTAAATTTTGATTTCCAAGGTAATGAAAGCATATATCCTGAAATCCCTCTGATCTTGTGTGTAAACAAAATGAAAAAAAATATTTTGCACCTGGCTTTATCATCTGTTCAGATCTATCTACCGAAAATATATGCAAAATCGTGCATATTTATGAGATAATGCCTAATTTGCATAATTAAACATACAAACTTCTAAAACTTGTAATGCATTTTTTATATACTTGTGTAAGTAATCAACTGAGGAAGTTTCATGGTGATATCTATTATTTTAAAACTTTACCCTATTCACCTGTAGTGTCTCGTATATCGTGTCTGTAGTGTACATATAAGCATAAACCATCTAAAACACTTTGAATAATCATACTACTAAAACTGAACGTCATATGGTGATTTAACTGATGTTACGCGCTTCAGATAATCAATGCAATCTATTATTATCGTTTTAGTTAACAATAATAACCCTGGTTTGGACATGATATGAGCATCACATTTCCACAAAACATCAGTGAGTTTGAATGTGACGAGTCTCACTGTCTTCATCGAAGGGAACGGGGCGGCAGTAGATGACCAGGTCCGACAGCTCTAGAGCGATCTTCTTCCTCCTCTCCATCATCTTACCCTCCTCAATCTGAAGGAGAACAAACACCCGTTACTCATATCAAACACTTTCACACAGTCTGTGGGAACAGCAACACAATTACTCTTTCAGATAAACTCTGACCGCACGATTTTCAAGCTCAGGTTTGCGGAGAGATAGCGGAGAGATTTAGTGACAGGTGTTTCACGGTCAGTTCCTGTATCGCTGAGAGCCGGAGATAAGCACTGACCTTGGCTTCAGAGGTCATGGTGACCTCGCGGATCTTCGCCATCCAGTCCTTCAGCTCCTCCATTGAATTCGCGGCGATGTCCAGCGCTGGGATGGTGCGGGGCGAAGACACGGAGACCAGAGAGAAGACGAACTGTCTGCTGCCCTTCCCTTCTGGTTTCATCACTACAGCAGAGACAACACACACATGCCTTTTACTCCTGCAATCTACATATTTCTGTGTGAAACTGGCTATTCGACCAGAGGGAAAATGAATAGCATAATTGATATCGTCAGGAATTGGTGAATCGATTGAATGTATGGTCACAGAAGTCTCTATATGGTCATATAAGTCTCTATATTCAGCAGAAAAGGACATTTGTTTTAGAGGTGCAGTAGGTCCATTCATTTTGATCAAAGGAATAACACGCACTGTTGAGTTTTGTTGATCCCTGCACAATAAGACCAGGAACGTGTTAAAGGAAAGTGGATGTCAATTGTCTCACGTTGACTTCTAGAAGTTACACAGAGCACATCGCAAGTAGGGGCTAATCCAGCGCTAGGCTAACCCTAAATGCAGGGCTGCCAAAGTTAACCTGTTACAAGGTCAGACAGCTCTAAAGCGGTCTTCTCTCCTCTTTCCATCATTAAGAAATGAAAAGCTACACACTCCATCAATTAAGGTTAGACGTTGCAAAACATGTAACATGCTAGAAACATAATAATCACTGCGATAATGATCCAATCATAGACTCTTAAGCATTTGCCTGTTTAAATAAAACAAACAGTGACTTTCTGTTGCCGTTGTTTGGGCTATTCTACAGAATTGGTGCAAAACTGCTGTCCCACAACCAAAAAACACATTTATAAAGCATTTAAGTATTCATATCCGGTCTGTTCCTGATCCTTCGGTAATCTAATGAAACCCACAATAATATTTAAAATATCAGTAAGCTTAATATATACAGTAGTCAACATATGAAGTGGATCAAAACCTTTCATCAAAGTTATACATTAATTTTGAACAATACCCGTTCTTGTCTTAGGACAACTTTGATGGACTTCAAATGTTGACTACTATATATAAAATTACCATTTATTGGGTACTTTCAATTGGGAGGTGGCTGTCCCGAACCATAAATTTCAACTTATGAAAATATTGAAATAATTTTTGCATTGTTGTTTTAAAAAAAATTGAAGTTCCTTTTTTTTTTTTACTCGTGAAACTACGTAAAAAAAAAAGTGTGTGTTTTAGTCCATTGGCTGAGACTGATTTTAACCACACTTTTACATTCTTGATCAGGAAATATTCCTGTGTCCCTCTCTCTCATTGCTACATGGTGAGTAGATAGGGCCCAGCATTTCTGAGGTAAATGAGTTCAAAAGTCTGAGAATCTGTGTGTAACTAAGGACCATCACTACAAAACACCTTATTTCAGCAATTAAGCACACTTTAATGAGTACAACTGTTCAGAACTGTCTTAGGTAACCATGTGCTGATTAGCATCTTGAAGCTAGGCTCAAAAGTATCTACGATAGTCACTACCGAAACAGTCACGACCGAAACATGTGGTGAAGTTTTGATTGTGACCAATGTTTTTTGGGTGTTATCCCATAAAATGTAGTTTTTTTTATGAGTACAACTGTTCAGAACTGTGCTAGGTAACCATGTGCTGATTAGCATCTTTGAGCTAGGCTCAAAAGTAACTATGATAGTCACTACCGAAACATGTGGTGAAGTTTTGGTTGTGACCAATGTTTTTTGGGTGTTATCCCATAAAATGTAGTTTTTTATGAGTACAACTGTTCAGAACTGTGCTAGGTAACCATGTGCTGATTAGCATCTTGAAGCTAGGCTCAAAAGTATCTACGATAGTCACTACCGAAACAGTCACGACCGAAACATGTGGTGAAGTTTTGGTTGTGACCAATGTTTTTTGGGTGTTATCCCATAAAATGTAGTTTTTTTTATGAGTACAACTGTTCAGAACTGTGCTAGGTAACCATGTGCTGATTAGCATCTTTGAGCTAGGCTCAAAAGTAACTATGATAGTCACTACCGAAACATGTGGTGAAGTTTTGGTTGTGACCAATGTTTTTTGGGTGTTATCCCATAAAATGTAGTTTTTTATGAGTACAACTGTTCAGAACTGTGCTAGGTAACCATGTGCTGATTAGCATCTTGAAGCTAGGCTCAAAAGTATCTACGATAGTCACTACCGAAACAGTCACTACCGAAACATGTGGTGAAGTTTTGGTTGTGACCAATGTTTTTTGGGTGTTATCCCATAAAATGTAGTTTTTTATGAGTACAACTGTTCAGAACTATGCTAGGTAACCATGTGCTGATTAGCATCTTGAAGCTAGGCTCAAAAGTATCTATGATAGTCACTACCGAAACATGTGGTGAAGTTTTGGTTGTGACCAATGTTTTTTGGGTGTTATCCCATAAAATGTAGTTTTTTATGAGTACAACTGTTCAGAACTGTGCTAGGTAACCATGTGCTGATTAGCATCTTGAAGCTAGGCTCAAAAGTATCTATGATAGTCGCTACCGAAACATGTGGTGAAGTTTTGGTTGTGACCAACGTTTTTTGGCTGTTATCCCATCAAATGTAGTTTTTTATGAGTACAACTGTTCAGAACTGTGCTAGGTAACCATGTGCTGATTAGCATCTTTGAGCTAGGCTCAAAAGTATCTAAAATAGTCACTACCGAAACAGTCACGACCGAAACGTTGTGACAAAAAGGAACATAATCCCTTATTTGGGAGAAATAAACAACATTTTAGTACAGTTATGCAAATCATTAGTATTTCAGTATGTTTTAGTATGCAAGTTAAAACTCTGTAATGTGATGTGGCCGCTACCAAAACATTACTGTGTACAGTCACGACCGAAACGCTACAGTCACGACCGAAACTTGGGATGTTTTGTCAAAAATGAAGTATATTGAATTATCAACTAGGATGTTATGATGGTGTTTGGTTCAAACTACTGAATCCTTAACTTAGAAATCAGTATGATTAACTTCATGCCTTTTACAAAGAAAGATTGGATTCAAAATACAACACATATCATAAATTACACTTGAAATATTGTTACATTTGTAGTGGTTATTGATTTACCTGTTAAAACTTTTTAATAAAATAGCAAAAAAATATATTTACAAGCTAGATGTAAACAAAATATTAATAGGTCAATGTACCCCTGCTCATTAAATCATGTATTACTGTGTTTCGGTAGTGACACATTTGGGGAGAGGAAAAATATTCCACAACTTTCAGAAACTACAATATGAGAATTAACTCCACAATTACTAGAAATGTGAACCGTAGATATTATACAATTTGCATACGCACAAAATTTGTGGAAAACATTATTTTTTTAAAGATGTTTCCAACTCTGACTTTGAACCAGTTCTGCAGAATGGCCCATATACTTATATACACACGCATATTTATTATATGAAATATTATAACTAAAAAGCTAAACAACATTGAATCATGACTGTTGTAAGGACCTCAAACAGTGATCTGACGATGAGTGTGTATCAGGGAAGAGGAACACACACACACACACTCACCGATCTGACAGGAAGACACGTCCACACTTCCTCTCAGGAGATCTCCCAGAGGACTGTTCTCTGTGGCCTGCAGAGAGAGAGAGAGAGAGGGGGAGAGAGGGAGGGAGAGAGGAAGAGGAGGAGAGAGAGAGACAGAGAGAGAGGAAGAGGAGGAGAGAGAGAGAGAGAGAGAGAGAGAGAGAGAGAGAGAGAGAGAGAGAGAGAGAGAGAGAGAGAGAGAGAGAGAGACACAGAGAGAGAGAAGAGAGACACAGAGAGAGAGAAGAGAAGAGAGAGAGAGAAGAGAAGAGAAAGAGAAAGAGGTTAAAGGTCGCAGCACAGAGCGGCGTGAGGAGCTCTGACACAACACACACGCGTCTGATTGAGCACACACTCACGGATCGGTCCGGCTCCACGGCCGACGGGCTGATCTCCTCCACGTAATTCGCAGGGAACCACAGTTGCTTTTTGCCAGCGCAGTCTCCCTTCCACCTGTGTTTAGGAGAACACACGTCACACACACTTATTTTCAGGTTCTTCGTGTTGTTGTGAACTGAATCAACACTGAATGAGAGGAGTGGCCCAGACAGGTTTAAAACACACACACACACACATCATTTAAAATAGGCTCCGGCAAGTAAACAAGAAAACAAGACTTACTGGCTAGTTTGATATTAATGGTTTAGAAATTTAAACAGAGCATGACATAAAAAATAGCAATGTTTGACCCTTCAGGGCTGAATAATCAGTGTTGGGAGTTACGCAATACAAGTAACACGAGTTACGTAATCAGATTACTTTTTCAAATAATGAGTAAAGTAATGCATTACTTTTAAAATGACAACAAAATATCTGAGTTACATGTTCAAATAAGTAACGCAAGTCCTGACTGACAGCTCTCCTGTGCCGAGGGGAACCGTGAGGCTGTTTGAGCGGCGCCCTCTACTGTTCAGGGGTCCTGCAGACCAGAGGTGGACAGTAACAAAGTACATCTACTTGAGTACTGTACTTAAGTACACTTTCTGAGTATCTGTACTTGAGTATAATTTTTTATGGAAACTTTTAATTTTAACTTCACTACATTTCTGTCAAAGTCCTTGGGTAGGAAGTAGTAACGTCAGTCAGGGGTTGCATTTTGATTGCAACTTTTCAAATGAAAGTCAGGATGACGTCAGAACCCGCCGTCGGAATCCAAGCTTTTAGCCGACAGACTTTGGATTTCGGCTGGAAATGAAGGTCGGGTTTACGCCAGAGCTCGACTGATGTTGGTTTCTGACGTCAACCCAATTTTCATTTTCAACCACAATACAACGTTGGAGATTAAATCTGGCAGTTGCTATGGTATTCTGGGTGGATGCTAGGGCGTTGCTAGGCAGTTGCTAGGGTGTTCTGGGTGGTTGCTAGGGTATTTTTGGTGGTTACTAGAGCGTTTCTAGACGTTGCTAAGGTGTTCAGGGTGGTTGCTAAGGTATTTTTGGTAGTTGCTATGGTGTTACTAGGTGGTTGGTAGTTGTAAAAGATGGTTACTATGGAGTTTTTATAATAACGAGTGCCTTCAGTAAGTTTTGGAGTCAATCTGGCATTGGATTCTGACATCAACCTGATTTTCATCATTCATCAGCGTTGGGTTTGGTCTTCTAAATGCTAATTTTGTCATTGTTTTGGAGCACACTAGCTTATAGATAAGCCATTTATGATATGATATATGATATGTTAAGGCTATCATATTCATACTAAAAGCGAACAAACTTTAAATAGGGCAGTATTTGAGGGAACAGCCATTTGGGTGTCCGAAACCATAGTGGGCGTTACTGAGTGACTTATTCAATCTCACATTCAATCCCACTACTGGAACTGTGCTCTGGAAACACATGTGATATTGATATGAGGGCCGGCACAGATTCAGAGGCATACGGTACTGTAAGTATTACATATAACAATGCAACAATAATACAACAATGCATTGACATTTACTTTTGATACTTAAGTACTTTTAAAAACAAGTTCTTCTGTACTTTTACTTCAGTAAAAATCGGTCTTTAACACTTTTACTTGTAACGGAGTAATATTTGACCAGTAGTCTCTGTACTTTCCCTCCAGTAAGGAAGTTGTCCACCTCAGCGTCACACTGAGGTTTATTCAGTTCACTTCTGGTGTGAAAGGGATTTTACATTAGCCAAAAACAGAAGTTGTTGTTGTTGTTGTTGTTAAAATCAAACACAATCCCAGCCCAGATGTAAGCAACACAATGCATTACTTTCCATAAAAAGTAACTAAGTACCACAATTAGTTACTTCTTTAGGGAGTAACACAATATTGTAATGCATTACTTTTTTTAAAGTAGATATTCCCAACACTGACAACAATAAATGTCCCATAACAACAATAGCCCGCTCACAAGAACAATACCTATCACTATATTAGCATCCACACAACAGCAGATATTGTTCTGTTTATTATAAGCACACTCTAAATGCTCGAGCTCTTTAAAGTCGAGTGGATTCTGATTGGCTGTCAATGTTTTTATCATTCATCAGCTGAAAATAATCTGTGTCGTTCTCGTATAGTGGTTTGGACTTCACTATTCTCATAGATGCGGTATAGTTATTGTTATAGTTAAGAGAGTAACACCCTAGCAACTGCCTAGCAATGCCCTAGCAACCACCCAGAATACCATAGCAACCGCCTTGCAACCACCCAGAACACCTTAGCAACTGCCTAGCAATGCCCTAGCAACCACCCAGAATACCACAACAACTGCCTAACAACGCCATAGCAACCACCCAGAACACCCTAGCAACCACCTAGCAACACCCTAGCAACCACCCAGAACACCTTAGCAACTGCCTAGCAAGACCATAGCAACCACTCAGAACACCCTAGCAACGCCCTAGCAGCCACCAAGAATACCCTAGAAACCACCCAGAACACCTTAGCAACTGCCTAGCAAACAACTAGAAACCACCCAGAACAACCTAGCAACTGCCTAGCAACCTCCTAGCAACCACCCAAAACAGCCTAGCAACTGTCTAGCAACGCCCTAGCAACCACCCAGAATACCCTAGCAACTGCCTAGCAACCACCTAATATACCCTAACAACCACCTAGCAACCACTCAGAATACCCTAGCAGCCACCCAAAATACCTTGGAAACCACCCAGAACACCATAGCAACCGCCTAGTA